>NC_056431.1:6007260-6037260 GCF_018296145.1 Oncorhynchus tshawytscha
CTGGAGCCTTTTTCTGATCAGAGGAAGAAAATGAACAGAGTCAACAGACACTGAGGTGAGTAAAGAGAAGATAGAGTTATAATATGTGATAATTATTTTAAATGATGTTACATGAACTTTATATAAAACGTTGTATTACTAATTTGTTGACAATCATAAATGAAACAATATAAAAATATATAATTACTTATTTCAGAGTGACTATAATACATTATGTTCTTCGGTCTGTTTTCAGCTATGGCTTCCTCCTGTATTCTCCTATGAAGAGCAGTTCCAGTGCTCTATCTGTCTGGATGTGTTCACTGAGCCAGTCTCTATCCCCTGTGGACACAACTAATGACCTATGCCAGTGTCCATTGTGTATGGAGAAATTCAGACAAAGACCTGAGCTTCAAGTCAATACTTTAATTTCTGAAATGGCTGCTCAGCTCAAGAAGTTGGCTCCAGTTGAAGCCACACCCTTCACCCCAGGACAAGCCCAAACCACAACCCTCGCCAAATCTGGAGAAGTGCCATGTGACGTCTGTACTGATACAAAGCTTGTGTCTCTAAAGTCCTGCCTGGTGTGTCTGGCCTCTTACTGTGAGACTCACCTGGAGCCTCATCAGAGAGTTGCTTCTTTCAAGAAACACAAGCTGATCGACCCTGTGGAGAACCTAGAAGACAGGGTGTGTAAGAAGCATGAGAGACCCCTGGAGCTGTTCTGTAGGAGTGATCAGATGTGTGTGTGTCAGTTCTGCACTGAGACAGACCACAAGACGCACAAGACTGTCCCCATAGAGGAAGAGTATAGAGAGAGGAAGACTCAGATGAGGAAGACTAAGGGTAAAGTTCAAGAGATGATCCAGGAGAGACTGCTGAAGGTTAAGGAGATCAAACATGCAGTAGAGCTCAGCAAGAGAGATGTAAAGAGAGAGATAGCAGCCGGCGTGGAGGTCTTCACTGCTATGGTGCGCTGTATTGAGAAAAGCCAGGCTGAGCTCATTGAGGTGGTTGAGGGGAAGCAGAAAGCAGCAGAGAGGCGAGCTGAAGGGCTCATTGAAGAGTTGGAGCAGGAAATCACTGAGCTAAAGAGAGGAAGCACTGAGCTGGAACAGCTCTCAGATATTGAGGACCACCTCCCCCTCCTTCACAGCTCCCCATCCCTCTGTACTACCCTTCCACACACAAAGAACTGGTCTGAGATCTGTGTTCATAGCAGTGTGGGCGTGGGGACTCTGGGGAGATTTTTGTCTCAGCTGGAGGAGACCCTCGGTAAAGAGATGAAAAATGTGTGTGTTGCTGATCTGAAGAAGATACAGCAGTATGCAGTGGATGTGACTCTGGACCCTGATACAGCATATGCCAAACTCATCCTGTCTAAGGACAGGAAACAAGTGAGATATGGAGACAAAAAGCAGAATCTCCCTGCCAACCCAGAGAGGTTTGATTATCATACCCGTGTTTTAGGAAAGGATGGGTTCTCCTCGGGGAGATTCTACTATGAAGTTCAGGTGAAAGGGAGGACTTCGTGGGGTTTAGGAATGGCTAGGGAGTCCATCAACAGGAAGGGAGTGAATCTATTGAGTCTTGCCAATGGATACTGGGCTTTGGGGCTGGAGAATGGGGATGAGTATGAGGTTTGCACTGGGTTTTATGTCCCCCTCACCCTGAGAGAGAAGCCCCAGAAGGTGGGGGTGTTTGTGGATTATGAGGAGGGTCAGGTCTCCTTTTACAACGTGGAGGCCAGGTCTCATATCTACTCTTTCACTGGCTGCACCTTCACTGAGAGACTCCACCCACTGTTCTCTACAGGCTATCATCCTTCCAACACAACTCCTCTTATCATCTCTCCCATCAAGTCTGACTGAGTTTAGGGAACAGGGAATTCAGTCACACAGACACAAAGCATATGCACAATATTAATGTGCTTATATTTGTACATTCATTAGAGAATATGTTTGTATATGTTTATCAGCTTATTTATTTGCATTCTGCTGGTATCTTCTCTGATATCGTAACACTGTATATTACAATGAAAATATACAAGTTTTACATTTGAGTCCATGTGCAATTTCTCCCTTGGATTTACCAACTACACATACTGTCAGAGCCGGTCCTGACCTCCCTGGGGCCCTAAGCAAAATTCTGCGAAGGGGCCCTACTACCTGACCCGTGTGCCATGTAAACCATTTGCCACAAAGTCACACCTGACACCCCAGTGCTCCCATTACAATCCTCCCTCCCAGTGGCGGTTCATTCAGACATTTGGAACAACACAAATAAATAATCATAACATTTAAAACTATATAAATATAAATATATGTACAAAAATAAGACTCATAAATATCAAAAAAGAAGTAACAGAGACAAATAGAAACAAATTGTAGTATATAAACACAAATAATATAGTGAATCAAATTATTACACTATTCCCCTATTGCTAACTGTAACGTCCGGGGTGTGGTGGGTGAGAAGTCAGGCGCAGGAAGCAGAGTATCACACCCTGACCTTAGTATTCATTGTTTTCTTTGTTATTTTGGTTAGGTCAGGGTGTGACATGGGTGATGTATGTGTTTTTGTCTTGTCTAGGGGTTTTGTATGTTTATGGGGGTGTTTCCTATCTAGGTGTATGTCTATGGTCTATGGTTGCCTAGATTGGTTCTCAATTAGAGGCAGCTGTCTGTCATTGTCTCTGATTGTGAACCATATTTAGGCAGCCATATTCTTTGGGTATTTTGTGGGTGATTGTTCCTGTTTCAGTGTGCCAGTGTTTATTGTTCACGTTACGGGACTGTGTCGTCTTCGTTCATTTTGTCGGTTTGTTGTTTTTGTTCATTGTTTAAGTATTCCCATTAAATATGGATTATATTCACGCTGTATCTTGGTCCTCCTCTCTTTCACCAGAAGACAGTCGTTACACAGAGAGTTCAGGGTAGTGCTATATCGTTGAATGCACAAAAACCGGTGAACATACACCAACCTCACAGAACACAGGGCGCACACCAAAAACAAATGCCCTAAACACGGGGGACTTAAACAATCCAGCAAAACCCAAGAACATGGGCACGTACACCAAACAATCCCGCACGCCTGCTGGTAAATAAAGCCCGACCAATCAGCCTAAAATGAACACAGGTGAAACCAATAAACAGAAAGGGGGAAAAGGGATCAGTGGCAGCTAGTAGGCCGGTGACGACGACCGCCGAGCGCCTCCCGAACAGGATGGGGAGCCACCTTTGGTAGGAGTCGTGACACTAACAAAAAAACACTCAAATAAAACTAAGTTGCACAAATCCTATATCACACAAATACACAAATAGAATAACACACTTATAAAGAAGATAACTGATTATTACACTATTGACTTCAAACAAGAAACACACAAACTAAATTGCACAACTAATTGCTGTACAAAGTTAGAGGTGTGCTATTTGATAAATTCCCCCACTCCCCATACCTCGGGCTTCCAGTGGGGAGACAAAACAAGACGAAAAACAAAACGAACTGGCACAGACAGACAGAAAACACAGGTATAAATACCCAGGGGATAATGGGGAAGATGGGTGACACCTGGAGGGGGTGGAGACAAGCACAAGGACAGGTGAAACAAATCAGGGTGTGACAGTCACCATTCAGAATATTATTATTATTTATTTGTGCGGGCGGGCGGGCGCCCCATGCCGCCCCCGGCAAGATGCCGCCCTAGGCGGCTGCACATGTCGCTTATGCCTAAATCCGCCACTGAAGGGAGACTCTGGACGCGCCGGACAAGTGGGAGAACCTGGAGGGAGGAGACGGAGAGACAGCCTGGTGCGTGGGGCTGCCACAGAACCCACCAGGCTGGGGAGACCTACAGGAGGCCTGGTGCGTGGAGGAAGCACCGGATGGAGTGAAGGGCGACTCCGGCAGCTCCGGAGTGAAGGGCGACTCTGGCAGCTCTGGAGTGACGGGTGGCTCCGGCAGCTCTGGAGTGATGGGCGGCTCTGGCAGCTCCTGACTGACAGGCGGCTCTGGCAGCTCCTGACTGACGGGCGGCTCTGGCAGCTCCGGACAGGAGGGTGGCTCTGGCAGCTCCGGACAGGTGGGCGGCTCTGGCAGCTCCGGACAGGAGGGCGGCTCTGGCAGCTCCGGACAGGAGGGCTGCTCTGGCAGCTCCGGAAAGGAGGGCGGCTCTGTCAGCTCCGTACAGGAGGGCGGCTCTGGCAGCTCCAGACAGGAGGGCGGCTCTGGCAGCTCCGGACAGGAGGGCGGCTCTGGCAGCTTCTGACTGGAGGGAGACTCTGGAAGCGCCGGACAGGCGGGAGAACCTGGAGGGAGGAGACGGAGAGACAGCCTGGTGCGTAGGGTTGCCACAGGACCCACCAGGCTGGGGAGACCTACAGGAGGCCTGGTGCGTGGACGAGGCACCGGATGGACCGGGCTGTGGGGGAGCACTGGAGGTCTGGTGCGCAGCCTTGGCACCACTCCTCCAGGCTGGATGATCACTTTAGCCCGGACCCTCCAGAGTGCAGGCACAGGTTGAACCGGGCTGTGGGTGAGCACTGGATCTGGTGCATACCACTCGCACCTCTCACTTAGGCTCAATACCCACATTCGCCCGGCTCGGCTGGAGCGCAGGCATAGGGCGAACTGCACCCTCCCAGCGCCCCGGAGACACAGCATGCAGCGCCGACGCAGGATACCCTGGGCCGAAACGGCGTACCGGAGACCAAACACGCTGAGCCGGCACAACATGCCCTGGCTGGATGCCCACTCTCGCATGGCACTTGCGGGGGGCTGGCCTATAGCACACTGGGCTATGAGCGCGTACTGGCTACACCGTGCGCTTGTCCGCATAACACGGTGCCTGACCAGTACTACGCTTCTTCCAGTAAGCACGGGGAGTTGGCTCAGGTCTATCGCCTGACTCCGCCAATCTCCCAGTGTGCCCCCCCTCAACATTTTTGGGGGCTGCCTCTCGTGCCTGTTGCGCTGCCTTACCGCATATCGCCGCCGCTCAGCTCTCGCTGCCTCCAGATCTTCCTTGGGGAGGCGATATTCCCCAGCCTGTGTCCAGGGTCCCTTGCCTTGCAGTATCTCCTCCCATGTCCAGGAGTCCAGAACCCTCTGCTCCTGGTTACCACGCTGCTTGGTCCTTTTTTGGTGACACGTAGTTATTTTCTGTATAGTGTTTTTGTTCCACCTTACAGAACTGTTCGTTTGTCGGTTTGATGGTTTTGTATTTCTGTGTTTGGCCTGGTATGGTTCCCAATCAGAGGCAGCTGTTTATCGTTGTCTCTGATTGAGAACCATACTTAGGCAGCCTGTTTTCGCACTATGGGTGGTGGGTAGTTCTGTAATGATATTCCTCCTCTTCTGACCAGGAGTATGAAGGATCGGACCAATGCGCAGGGTGGTAAGTGTTCATGTTATATTTATTAAACTGAACACAAAAATAACAAAGGAGAAAACACAACAAAAACGAAAAAGTCCTATTAGGTGACAAAACACAAAACAGGAAACAAAAACATACACATAGAATGCCCACCCCAACTCACGCCCTGACCAAACTAAAATAGAGACATAAAAAAGGAACTAAGGTCAGGACGTGACAACTGCTCCCTCCTTTAAAACAGTTTGCGCCATCTGTCGTCTAAGAATAAGTAGACCTATACAGAACAGAATGAGATATAAACAAAAAATATTTATAAAAGATAATATTTTCTATAGAATCTTAAGATAAGTGAATATTAACATTAACATATATAAGAAACTGTGGAAAATATCAAATGTAGAAAATAATCAATATAACACTGAGCTTTGGCTCTGCTGCCTGGTAATTAGTCCAGGCCTCACAATATTATACAATTAGCTTTGTCTATACAATGTAAACATAAGCCTATAGGCTGTGGCTGCAGCTATATGTCTCAAAATAGTCAAATAAAACCTATACAGCTGTGTGATTAACTTTGGTTTCCTCTACAGCCTGGGCATTTTCAGCATCAGCATGGGCACCAGTCTATCTGGACTATCTGGAAGAGAAAGTATGTCAGCCAGTCATTTACACAAATGCACATCTACCATACAATCTTCAATGTTACTAAGTGTGTAAACATTTGAATGTTTCAATTAATATCTTACCATCAAAATATTACTCTTCTGCACTTTCTTGAGGCAAAATCATCAATGATGTCATCATAGGACATGTGTTTCCCCACGTCATGATTTATGCTCATGGCGGCCAGACCACTCAAACGTTCCTGTGACATGGAAGACCTCAGATAGCTTTTGATGAGCTTTCATTTTGAAAAGGTCCTCTTTGCCGATGCTACTGTTACTGGTAGGGTGACTGCAATTCTTAGGGCTGTCCAAAGGTTAGGAATCAAATCAAATCAAATCACATTTTATTTGTCACATACACATGGTTAGCAGATGTTAATGCGAGTGTAGCGAAATGCTTGTGCTTCTAGTTCCGACAATGCAGTAATAACTAACGAGTAATCTAACCTAACAATTCCACAACTACTACCTTATACACACAAGTGTAAAGGGATAAAGAATATTTACATAAAGATATATGAATGAGTGATGGTACAGAACGGCATAGGCAAGATGCAGTAGAGTATAGAGTACAGTATATACTGTACATATGAGATGAGTAATGTAGGGTATGTAAACAAAGTGGCAGAGTTTATAGTGGCTAGTGATACATGTATTACATAAAGATGCAGTAGATGATATAGAGTACAGTATATTCATATACATATGAGATGAGTAATGTAGGGTATGTAAACATTATATTAGGAAGCATTGTTTAAAGTGGCTAGTGATACATTTTTTTACATCAATTTCCATCCATTTCCATTATTAAAGTGGCTGGAGTTGAGTCAGTATGTTGGCAGCAGCCACTCAATGTTAGTGGTGGCTGTTTAACAGTCTGATGGCCTTGAGATAGAAGCTGCTCAGAACACACCCTTGTGGGGCCCCAGTGTTGAGGATCAGAGGGTGGAGATGTTGTTACCTACCCTCACCACCTGGGGGCAGCCCATCAGGAAGTCCAGTACCCAGTTGCACAGGGCGGGGTCGAGACCCAGGGTCTCAAGCTTGATGACGAGTTTGAAGGGTACTATGGTGTTAAATGCTGAGCTGTAGTCGATGAACAGCATTCTCACATAGGTATTCCTCTTGTCCAGATTGGTTAGGGCAGTGTGCAGTGTCGTTGCGATTGCGTCGTCTGTGGCCCTATTGGGGCGGTAAGCAAATTGGAGTGGTGGAGGTGATATGGTCCGGATGGCACTGTGATAGAGTTCCTCCAGGTTTTTCTCACAGAGAAAGGAAAGGAAAGGCTGATGGCCGACAGGGTAGTTAACCCACGGTTCCTAGGCCGTCATTCTAAATAAGAATTTGTTCTTAACTGACTTGCCTAGTTTAATAAAACATATGGAAAGTTTACAAATCGCTTCCTTTTGGGATGATGTAGAATTTAAGATCTCTTTTCTGGATTATTTGGTGTTTTACGTTGTACACGGAGGACACTTTTGCAGAACTCTTTTTCTGCAGGACACTTTTTTTTTCACGGAGGACACTTTTGCAGAACAGAGTCTCACTTTGGTGTTTATCCCATTTTGTGAATTCTTGGTTGGTGAGTGGAACCCAGACCTCACGACCATAAAGGGCAATGGGTTCTATAACGGATTCAAGTATTTTTAGCCAGATCCTAATTGGTATGTCAAATGTTATGTTCCTTTGATGGCATAGAAGGCCCTTCTTGCCTTGTCTCTCTCTCTCTCTCTCTCTCTCTCTCTCTCTCTCTCTCTCTCTCTCTCTCTCTCTCTCTCTCTCTCAGTAAAAAGTACTGAGCAGGGGGGGGCTTAGTAACGTGACTGCTGAAGTGAAACTAATGGAAACCAAAATGTTATGAACAGGATCGATCTTTTGCACTCAGAATCTATCCACACAGTTGCGCCTCCTGTAGCCTCCAGTCACTGTTGACCCTTTTTCTAAGCAGAAGAAGAGAAAGAACAGTCAACACACGCTGAGGTGAGTAGAGAGGTGAACAAATAGAATATGTGATACTTGTTTGCTATGTTGTTACATGATAAAACAGTGTATAAAACAGTGTGTTGCTATATTGTTGACATCTAGAAATGAAACAGAATGATTCAAAAGAAGAAAACGAGATAGAATTAAGGATTTCAGAGGGCCCATTATATATTTTTCTTATTTGGTCTGTTTTCAGCTATGGCTTCCTCCTGTATTCTCCTGTGAAGAGCAGTTCCAGTGCTCTATCTGTCTGGATGTGTTCACTGAGCCAGTCTCTATCCCCTGTGGACACAACTACTGCAAGGCCTGTATCAGAGGATACTGGGACATCATCATTGACTTGTGCCAGTGTCCAATGTGTAAAGAGATATTTGGCAGAGGAGCTTTGTGTCAACACTTTCATTTCTGCAATGGCTGCTCAGCTCAATAAGTTGGCTGCAGTTGAAGCCACATCCATCACCCCAGGACAAGCCCAGACAACAACCCTCGCTAAACCTGGAGAAGTACCATGTGTCTGCACTGAGGGAGAGCACAAGGCCCTGAAGTCCTGCCTGGTGTCTGGCCTCTTACTGTGAGACTCACCTGGAGCCTCATCAGATACTGGCATCTTTCATGAAACACTAGCTGATCGACCCTGTGGAGAACCTGGAAGACAGGGTGTGTAAGAAGCATGAGAGACCCCTGGAGCTGTTCTGTAGGAGAGACCAGACGTGTGTGTGTCCTGTTCTGCCCCGAGACAGACCACAAGACTGTCTCCATAGAGAGAGGAAGACTAAGATGAGGAAGACTAAAGGGTAACGTTCAGAAGATGATCCAGGAGAGACTGCTGAATGTTGAGGAGATCAAACAGACAGTAGAGCTCAGCAGGATAGATACAAAGAGAGAGATAGCAGACAATGTGGAGGTCTTCGCTGCTCTAGTGCGCTCCATTGAGAGAAGCCAGGCTGAGGTCATTATGGAGATAGAGAAGAAACTTAAAGCAGCAGAGAAGCAGGCTGAAATAATAATTGAAGAGCTGAGGCAGGAAATCACTGAGTTACAGATGAGAAGCACTGAGCTGGAGCAGCTCTCAGATATTTAAGATCATCTCCTCCTCCTCCAGAGCTCTCCATCCCTCTGCACCACCCTTCCACCTACCAAGTACTGATCTGAGATCAGTGTCCACAGTGGTCTGTGTGTGGGGACTATGAGGAGTACTATCTCAGCTGTGAAATACTGAATAAAGAGATGGAGAAGTTGATGCTGATCTGAAAAGGACACAGTAGTGTGCAGTGGATGTGACTCTGGACCCTCGTATAGCGGATACCAAACTCATCCTGTCTGAGGACCGGAAACAAGTAAAACAGAATCTCCCAGCCAACCCAGAGAGGTTTGATAATAATGCCTGTGTTTTCGGGAATAAGAGGTTCTCCTGAGGGAGATTCTATTATGAGGTGCAGGTGAAGGGGAAGTCTATGTGGGTTTGGCTAGAGAGTGGCTCGAGGGTTTGGCTAGAGAGTGGCTAGAGAGTGGCTCGAGGGTTTGGCTAGAGAGTGGCTAGAGAGTTTGGCTAGAGAGTGGCTAGAGAGTGGCTCAAGGGTTTGGCTAGAGAGTGGCTAGAGAGTTTGGCTAGAGAGTGGCTAGAGAGTTTGGCTAGAGAGTGGCTAGAGAGTTTGGCTAGAGAGTGGCTAGAGAGTCCATCAACAGAAATGATTGTGATGAATCACCAAGTCCTGTAGATGGATATTGGACTGTAGGGCAGTGGAATATAAATGAATACAAGGCATACGCTGGGCCTTGGGTCAACCTCTCCCTGAGTAAGAAGCCCCAGAAGGTGGGGTGTTTGTGGATTATGAGGAGGGTGAGGTTTTCTTTTATGATGTGGAGGCCAGGTCTCATATCTACTCTTTCACTGGCTACACCTTTACTGAGAGACTCTACCCACTGTTCTCTACAGGCACGAATATTCCTGGTGATAACTCAGCTCCACTTATCATCTCTACGATCAAGTCTGACTGAGTTTAATGAACAAGGAACTCAGTCAATGGGAATCACAGCAATATGCCTTATTCAATGTGGCGATATTTCTTCTTGCGATAGATATTTCTTAGTGCTAGACCTTATCAGTTGATCAGATTTCATGATGAAGAATACTTCTCTTATGTCCTAATACTGTTTGACAATCTATATTAAAAAGGTATTGCCTGTGAGTCATTGTACAGTTTTTTTTATAACTACTCCTACTTATTCCTCATCTCACGTTAAGTAAGATCACATTTTAAACACACACAGCATACACAGATGAAGAGGGAGTTTCAGATGGTGCAGCGATACTGATAATGACTCATCACCAAGCTAAAAGTACAATGCTTCTTGGACTTAACCTATCCAACCTCTAGGATGACCTAGAAAGTCCCATACAGTGATCCATAATGTAAAAACTCTCTCTGTGTCTTCTCCTCTTCCCCCTCTCTCACCCCCTCTCTCTCCCCCTCTCTCACTCCCCTCCCTCACCCCCTCTCTCTCGCTCTCTCAGTGGGATGAGGTCAGTGTCCTAGATGACCGGGGAAACTCATCCGGACCTTTGAGGTCTGCAACATCAACCAGAACCCCCGTCTCCAGGACAACTGGCTGGCCACACCCTTCCTCTTCCGCTTCTCGGCACCACGAGTCTTTGTGACGCTGCGTTTCTCCGTGCGGGACTGTGCCAGCCTGCGCTCGCCCTCGCCCTCCTGTCGAGAGACACTCACCCTCTACTACAAACAGGCCGACTCACAGAGAGAGCTGGAGAGGACATGGAAGGCAGAGGTAGGACAGAAAAGACTACACTACCCACAATGCCACTAACATCCCACCTTCTTATTGTATGTGTAATGCCACATACACATGTTCCTAGTTGTGATGTCAGAAATAAGACTTTGTTTCATTGATGTTCTTTTTGTTCGGAACAATGCTTCAACCAGATGAGATTTTAGCTAGCTTGTTAAGTAGACGTTGCTATTAATAAAGATAGCTAGCATTGATAAGCTGATGTTGCCATTAATAAAGATAGCTAGCATTGATAAGCTGATGTTGCCATTAATAAAGATAGCTAGCATTGATAAGCTGATGTTGCCATTAATAAAGATAGCTAGCATTGATAAGCTGACGTTGCCATTAATAAAGATAGCTAGTATTTATAAGCTGACGTTGCCATTAATAAAGATAGCTAGCATTGATAAGCTGACGTTGCCATTAATAAAGATAGCTAGCATTGATAAGCTGACGTTGCCATTAATAAAGATAGCTAGCATTGATAAGCTGACGTTGCCATTAATAAAGATAGCTAGCATTGATAAGCTGACGTTGCCATTAATAAAGATAGCTAGCATTGATAAGCTGACGTTGCCATTAATAAAGATAGCTAGCATTTATAAGCTGACGTTGCCATTAATAAAGATAGCTAGCATTTATAAGCTGACGTTGCCATTAATAAAGATAGCTAGCATTGATAAGCTGACGTTGCCATTAATAAAGATAGCTAGCATTGATAAGCTGACGTTGCCATTAATAAAGATAGCTAGCATTTATAAGCTGACGTTGCCATTAATAAAGATAGATAGCTTGCTTAACACTGACAGTATGGTCACACTAGCTACATTATCCATATTGATAAGGTTGTAGTTGTAGTTATGACAGAACAACCATTCCGGGACCTGTCTCCAGAAGCGAACCACTGATGTACGGTACCAGAAAATATGTTCCAGGGATTGTGTTTCCTCGTGTCTACACAAGGCTGACTGTCCAATGCCCCATATATTGAGCGTTATTTTTGTAGCAAGTATTTTATATAATGGCTTACAATGAAACGAACAAATTGCTGTGTCAATTGTTGTTTTATATGTCAGTTCATGAACCTGATGCCAAGGTATTGGGACATCAAAAACGGACTTGAATTGTATATGGCAATGTTGTCAAACCTTTTTTCTTGAAGTGAAACTGATACATTTTTGATTAATACTAAACAGTTTAAGCCATTTTAAGCCAAGACAAATGGTCTCTTCCCATGGTATTTATAGTTTCTAAAAACATCTGTCAAGACGTAGAGCATAAAGACTACATTTCCCAATATCCCATTTTAGTAATATGTAGTTCTGCATGTTCCAAAGCAAGTTCCAAAAGCAAGGAAACAATGATGCCATAACATTCCTCTCATTCTCATCCCCCTCAATCTCATTAAATAAACTACATTTCTCACCTCACATCAGTGCTTTGTAGGAGAGCAGTTACAGAGCTGTTTTGCCGAGTCGATAGGGTGCTGAGCTCTTGTTGCGTCCGCGTGTCGTTTGCAGAGGGAAGGATGCAGTATTTGTGAATGAATACATTTCTCCTTGGGGAAAGTTAGATCCTGTTTAAACATTAAAATAAGAGTCTGATGAGTGAAGTGTAGAGGAATGTAGAGTGGGGAGCAGCAGGAAGGCCAGGAGTCTGAGTCTCTGGGGGAAGTTAGCATGGTTTATCTTGAAACTGGGGAGAATTAGATTAGATTAAAACACAGACTGTCACTGGTCCGCGACTGTTTATATTTGACTCAATGAGTACCCTCAGAGCTAACTGTGGCATACTCTTAAATACTTTAATCAACTGTTACATGCCCTTTATCTTATCCTTCTCCCTAATCCCTCACATTTTAATTTCCACAATGAAATGTAATACACGATCCCTCTCTCTCATCCTCCTCTCCCCCCTCTCTTCCTCCCCATCCCCCTTTCCCATCCCTGTCCAGCCGTCCAGTGGAGAGAAGGACACGAGGGAGGGCTGGGTGAAGGTTGACACCATAGCAGCAGATAAGAGTTTCACCAAGGTGGAGCCCAGCCTGCCTCACCAGTACCAACCAGACCGCTACCGTCGGGTCAACATCAAGACCCGCAGCTTCGCGCCGCTCACGCGCAATGGGTACTGTACGAGAACATTTGAAACAAATTCATGAAAATTCCCATATTCAAACCATGCTCATCGCTTGTGACAAATAGTCCTTTGCCACTTTGTAGGCAGCAGTGTATGGTAACTAACTAACTCACCTAAACCCACACTGTCACCTATCTAGTGGTCCTTCAAATCAAATGAAACTTTATTTATCACATGCGCCGAATACAACAAGTGTAGACCTTACTGTGAAATGCTTACTTACAAGCCCTTAACCAACAGTGCAGTTCAAGCCTGATAACAAGTTAACATGTTATGACCCTTGAATCCTGTTTCAGATTCGTCCTGGCCATCGTCGACAGCGGCGCATGTGTCTCTCTCATGGGTGTGTCCATCTTCTACCGCCGCTGCCCAGCAACCAATCGCTATCTTGCTTCCTATCCGGCCACACCCTCAGGGGCGGAACCTACCTCCCTGGTCCCTGTGTCTGGGACTTGTGTTCCCCACAGCCAAGCACAGGGAGGCTCCGCCCCTCGAATGCACTGCAACGCAGAAGGTGAATGGATGGTGCCAGTGGGTGGGTGCATCTGTGAAGAGGGATATGAGCCCAATCAAAACAGATCAGCCTGCTTAGGTGAGTTCAACAAGTCTGGTATACTTTTAAAACTTAAAACACACACACTAAAATGTCAAAGGACCAACAAAATTTAACAATATCTAACGTTTTAGCCTCCTGTCGCCCTTCCTGTCAGTTCCCCTGTCCCCCTTCCTGTCAGTTCTCCTGTCCCCCTTCCTGTCAGTTCTCCTGTCCCCCTTCCTGTCAGTTCTCCTGTCGCCCTTCCTGTCAGTTCTCCTGTCCCCCTTCCTGTCAGTTCTCCTGCCCCCTTCCTGTCAGTTCTCCTGCCCCCTTCCTGTCAGTTTTCCTGTTCACTCTCCTGTCAGTTGTCCTGTTCACTCTCCTGTCAGTTGTCCTGTTCACTCTCCTGTCAGTTCTCCTGTCCCCCTTCCTGTCAGTTCTCCTGTCGCCCTTCCTGTCAGTTCACCTGTCCCCCTTCCTGTCAGTTCTCCTGCCCCCTTCCTGTCAGTTCTCCTGCCCCCTTCCTGTCAGTTTTCCTGTTCACTCTCCTGTCAGTTGTCCTGACCCCTGTCCTGTCAGTTCTCCTGTCCCCCTTCCTGTCAGTTCTCCTGCCCCCTTCCTGTCAGTTCTCCTGCCCCCTTCCTGTCAGTTCTCCTGCCCCCTTCCTGTCAGTTCTCCTGCCCCCTTCCTGTCAGTTCTCCTGCCCCCTTCCTGTCAGTTCTCCTGTCCCCCTTCCTGTCAGTTCTCCTGTCTCCTGTCCTGTCAGTTTTCCTGTTCACTCTCCTGTCAGTTGTCCTGACCCCTGTCCTATCAGTTCTCCTGTCCCCCTTCCTGTTAGTTCTCCCGTCCCCCTTCCTGTCAATTTTCCTGTCCACTCTCCTGTCAGTTGTCCTGACCCCTGTCCTGTCAGTTCTCCTGTCCCCCTTCCTGTCAGTTCTCCTGTCCACTCTCCTGTCAGTTCTCCTGTCTCCTGTCCTGTCAGTTCTCCTGTCCACTCTCCTGTCAGTTGTCCTGACCCCTGTCCTGTCAGTTCTCCTGTCTCCTGTCCTGTCAGTTCTCTTGTCCCCCTCCCGTCAGTTATCCTGTCCCCCTCCTGTCAGTTCTCCTGTCCCCCTGTCAGTTCTCCTGTCCCCCTCCTGTCAGTTCTCCTGTCTCCTGTCCTGTCAGTTCTCTTGTCCACTCTCCTGTCAGTTTTCCAGACCCCTGTCCTGTCAGTTTTCCAGACCCCTGTCCTGTCAGTTCTCCTGTCCCCCTCCTGTCAGTTCTCCTGTCCTGTCAGTTTTCCTGTCTCCTGTCCTGTCAGTTCTCATGTCTCCCCTCCTGTCAGTTCTCCTGTCCCCCCTCCTGTCAGTTCTCCTGTCTCCTGTCCTGTCCGTTTTCCTGTCTCCTGTCCTGTCAGTTCTCCTGTCTCCTGTTCTGTCAGTTCTCCTGTTCTGTCAGTTCTCCTGTCCCCTGTCCTGTCAATTCTCCTGTCCCCTGTCCTGTCAGTTCTCCTGTCTCCTGTCCTGCCAGTTCTCCTGTCCCCCCACCTGTCAGTTCTCCTGTCTCCTGTCCTGTCAGTTCTCCTGTCCCCCTCCTGTCAGTTCTCCTGTCTCCTGTCCTGTCAGTTTTCCTGTCTCCCCTCCTGTCAGTTCTCCTGTCCCCCCCTCCTGTCAGTTCTCCTGTCTCCTGTCCTGTCAGTTCTCCTGTCTCCTGTTCTGTCAGTTCTCCTGTTCTGTCAGTTCTCCTGTCCCCTGTCCTGTCAGTTCTCCTGTCCCCTGTCCTGTCAGTTCTCCTGTCTCCTGTCCTGTCAGTTCTCCTGTCCCCCCTCCTGTCAGTTCTCCTGTCTCCTGTCCTGTCAGTTCTCCTGTCCCCCTCCTGTCAGTTCTCCTGTCTCCTGTCCTGTCAGTTATCCTGTGTCTTGTCCTGTCAGTTCTCCTGTCTCCTCTCCTGTCAGTTATCCTGTCTCTTGTCCTGTCAGTTCTCCTGCCTCTTGTCCTGTCAATTCTCCTGTTCTGTCAGTTCTCCTGTCTCCTGTCCTGTCAGTTCTCCTGTCTCTTGTGTCACTAACTTTCTGGATCAATATGAGATGGAACTGCTGCCGTCACTCTGATCACAGGCCCAGCTTGACTGAGAGGACAGGGGAAGGAGGGCAGGGACAGACAATGGCCATGTGGGGTGTGTGTGTGTGTTGTGGGGGGGCGGGGGGGTTGATGATGGGCAAATGTTTTATGAGACTGTGTCAGCAATATCCTACATAAATGAATAGGTGTTTATGTCTGGGAGCATAAGTAGGAGATGAGGGCTTTGTGTTGTGGTCTCTGTGTTGGTGGTGTTTTAACTGAAGAAGCAGGAAGGGAGCAGAACTCAGGGGAATAAGAGACAGCTTGTCAGACCAAGAGCTCAACTACTGCTTCAACAAGCCCCACTTGACCCAGAATGTTAGCACAGAGGAAGAAAGGAACACACACACACACTGTCTCTCTCTCTCACTCTCTCTCTCTCTCTGTGTCTCTCTCTCTCTCTCTCTCTCTCTCTCTGTCTCTCTCTCTCTCTCTCTCTGTCTCTCTCTCTCTCTCTGTCTCTCTCTCTCTCTGTCTCTCTCTCTCTCTCTCTCTCTCTGTCTCTCTCTCTCTCTCTCTCTCTCTCTCTCTCTCTCTCACACACACACACACACTCACACTCCTCTCTCACACACTCACACTCACACACACTACAGGGACATGGACACTACACCAACTACACCATAGTCTGGGTCAGTGTGCACCCTGGAAAAGTAAAGTTTTCTACCTTCACTGGACAGGGGTCAACGAGAAAGATATGTTTTGGAGAAATCTCACGAAAGACACCATGGAATATTGAGAGAAGGAGGAGAGAAAGAGAGGGAGGGAGGGGAGGGAGGGGGAGGGAGGGAGGGAGGGAGGGAGGGGGGGAGGGAGGGAGGGAGGGAGGGAGGGAGGGAGGAGGGAGGGAGGGAGGGAGGGAGGGAGGGATGTGACACATTTAGGTCATAGTGATGTAATGGCCACTCGTCTGTGAACAAGTGACAGAAACCACAGCGGGAGAGGGAAAGAGAGAGGGGGAGATGGAGGGAGGGAGAGAGGGGATAAGTGGACACAAGTTAACGACTTAAGGAATTGAGCAAGCAGAAAGTCTGAGGAAAGTAAGGAGACAGAGAGAGGGGGAAGGGGTATTGACTGAGATGTGGACAGCGGGAGGCTGTGTGGTGCTGTGTGTGTGTTCTCCCTTGACGGTTGACAGTTGAAGGTAAAGGTCCAGTAAAGGTCCAGTCCAGTAGTTCTCTGTGGGGCTATCTGTTACCCTCTCCTCCACAGGCCAGACCAGGGCTGGTCAGGGGCCTCCCAGTCCCAAGCCAGCTAACAGCTTCATTAATACTGCCACTCTGAACCAAGTCAACTGTGAAATGTCTTCATGCTCTAATGGCTTACATCTGGGCTCTCCCCGCCACTCACACGGTTTGTCCCACTTTGATTGATATTTACTGAGAAATAACCACTCCAACGCCACTCTGTGGCTCAGTGGTTTGGCCTTCCAGATGGGGATAAACAGATCATAAGGAGTGGCAGCCCCACCCACACAGGGATTTCTGTGTTAATTATTGTTAATTATTGTTAATTAGTGTTAATTATTCTGTGATTATGTTTAGTTGATCAGGTCATTGACTAATGATGTGGATGTAACATCATGCCATTGTTGTCCCTGTTTAGTTGTTTGGATGAAAAAACTGATAGCTGAGACGGTTGCTGGGCCGTTTTCGCTGAAGGTTTTTATTCTACATTGTCTCTGAGGCTCCGGTATAAATATCTGTGTAGACACCAAGAACTCAGCTGTACGGCTCTAAGGGGGTTCCAGGCACATTCAAGATCTGAACTGATGAATGATAAGTCATCCAAATGGACTTAATATTAAGCTGTTCATTAGAAGTGATCTGTGCTGGAATTAAACCCACAACCTCTTGGTGTTACAAGCACCATCCACGCTTTAACCAGCTCAGCCACCAGAACCAGTGACTCCTAACAGATCCTCTAATGATGACAGGGAACAGAGCAGGAGACAAGCAGCACTCTGTTCTCTCCTAAACAGAAGACCTACACTAGATGTTTTCTCCGTTGACATTCGCGTCAAGAAAGAGAGAAAGAGAGAGAGAGAGAGAGAGAGAGAGAGAGAGAGAGAGAGAGAGAGCGTGTATGCTCAGCAGAAGCACGACTGAGCATGAGACACAATTACACCTGTTCACCCAGACATGAAACAGACTTTTACATCATGGGGCTTTCTAAGGAGGTCCACATCAGTTCCATGTCACATAGTTCCTGTAACACTGATGATATACAGTTGAAGTTGGAAGTTTACATACACTTAGGTTGGAGTCATTAAAATTCATTTTTCAACCACTCCACAAATTTCTTGTTAACAAACTATAGTTTTGGAAAGTCGGTTTGGACATTTACTTGCAAGACACAAGTCATTTTTCCAACAATTGTTTACAGACAGATTATTTCACTTATAATTCACTGTATCACAATTCCAGTGGGTCAGAAGTGTACATACAGTAAGTTGACTGTGCCTTTAAACAGCTTGGAAAATTCCAGAAAATTATGTCATGGCTTTAGAAGCTTCTGATAAGCTAATTGACATCATTTGAGTCAATCGGAGGTGTATCTGTGGATGTATTTCAAGGCCTACCTTCAAACTCACTGCCTCTTTGCTTGACATCATGGAAAAATCAAAAGAAAACAACCAAGACCTTTTCCTTGGGAGCAATTTCCAAATGCCTGAAGGTACCACGTTCATCTGTACAAACAATAGTACGCAAGTATAAAGACCATGGGACCACGCAGCCGTCATGCCGCTCAGGAATTAGATGCGTTCTGTCTCCTAGAGATGAAGGTTCTTTGGTGCGAAAAGTACAAATCAATCCCAGAACAACAGCAAAGGACCTTGTGAAGATGCTGGAGAAAACAGGTACAAAAGTATCTATATCCACAGTAAAACGAGTCCTATATCGACATAACCTGAAAGTCTGCTCAGCAAGGAAGAAGCCACTGCTCCAAAACCGCAATAAAAAAGCCAGACTACGGTTTGCAACTTCACATGGGGACAAAGATTGTACTTTTTGGAGAAATGTCCTCTGGTCTGGTGAAACAAAAATAGAACTGTTTGGCCATAATGACCATCGTTATGTTTGGAGGAAAAGGGAGAGGCTTGCAAGCCGACGAACACCATCCCAACCGTGAAGCATGTGGGTGGCAGCATCATGTTGTCGGGTACTTTGCTGCAGGAGGGGCTGGTGCACTTCACAAAATGGATGGTTTCATGAGGGAGGAAAATGATGTGGATCTATTGAAGCAACATCTCAAGACATCAGTCAGGAAGTTAAAGCTTGGTCACAAATGGGTCTTCCAAATGGACAATGACCCCAAGCATACTTCCAAAATTGTGGTAAAATGGCTTAAGGACTACAAAGTCAAGGTATTGGAGTGGCCATCACAAAACCCTGACCTCAATCCTATAGAAAATTTGTGGGCAAAACTGAAAAAGCTTGTATGAGCAAGGAGGCCTACAAACATGACTCCGTTAAACTAGCTCGGTCAGGAGGAATGGGCCAAAATTCACCCAACTTAAGCTTGTGGAAGGCTACCCGCAACGTTTGACCCAAGTTAAACAATTTAATGGCAATGATACCATATACTAATTGAGTGTCTATAAACTTCTGACCCACTGGGAATGTGATGAAAGAAATAAATTAAATTTGAAATAAATCATTCTCTCTACTATTATTCTGACATTCCACATTCTTAAAGTAAGGTGGTGATCTTAACTGACCTAAGACAGGGAATTTTTACTAGGATTAAATGTCAGGAATTGTGAAAACTACGTTTAAATGTACTTGGCTGAGGTGTATGTAAACCTCTGATTTCAACTGTATATACCGTATATTCCTTAAGACAGTTCCCTTAACAATGATGATATATATTCCTTAAGACAACCTGTTAAGCCTCCCCCCTACTTTTTCGGAAATTCTGTTAAAAATCGCGCAACATTTTGGCGTCCTGCTACTCAGGCCAGGAATATAGTATATGCATATGATTAGTATGTGTGGATAGAAAACACTCAGACGTTTCCAAAACTGTTTAAATCACGGCTGTGACTATAACAGAACGTCTGTTTCATCGAAAAGCGCAGGAAAATCTGATCACTGGAGATGGAAAAAAGTATCCATGCGCCACTTCCATGGATTGTTAAAGGTGAACCGTATTAAATGAGGCCGAGCTTGCAGTACCTACAGCTTCCACAGGATGTATAGAGTCTTCTCATTTGATTCTGATTTGATTCTTGGTAGATCCGACCAAAGGGAACCGATTCCCTCCGACCACCAACCTGAGGCATTGTCTCTGTGTTTTTCCGGACATTTTTTCCACACGACCAGCTATCGAATTTACATCGCCTCCTGATGATTTTTATAGCTTATTAACGTGTAGTAATACCTAAAGTTGCATTAGAAAGGTATTTCGAAGTGTTTTGTGAAAGTTTATCGTCGACTTTTTAACTTTTAAAAAATGACGTTACGTTATGAAACGCTACTTTTTTTCCGTTTATCACACAGTCTTCATAGATCGATATCTAGGCTATATATGGACCGATTTAATCCAAAAAAAGACCCAGTATTGATTATGGGACATCAAGGTGTGCCAAGAAAGAAGATGGTCAAAGGTAATGAATGTTTTATATTTTATTGTGCGGTTTGTGTAGCGCCGACTATGCTAATTCTTTTGTTTACATCCCCTACGGGTCTTTTGGGGTGTTGCATGCTATCAGATAATAGCTTCTCATGCTTTCGCCGAAAAGCATTTTAAAAATCTGACTCGGTGGCTAGATTCACAACGACTGTAGCTTTATTTCAATACCAAGCATGTGTATTTTAATGAACGTTTGCGTTTTAACTAATACTATTAGCGTGTAGCGTAGCACATTTGCATTTCCAGAGCTCTAGGTGGGACGTCTGCGTCTCTTAACAATGATGACATATATTCCTTAAGACAGTTCCCTTAACAATGATGATATATATTCCTTAAGACAGTTCCCTTAACAATGATGATATATATTCCTTAAGACAGTTCCCTTAACAATGATGATATATATTCCTTAAGACAGTTCCCAAGTTCACACTGACGAAATATGTTCCTCAACACAAAACTTTCTTATGAACATGCATTTATCTTCAGTACCTCTCCAGGACTGTGGTTGTTCTGGTGAATGCCATTTGCCCAGGACTACGGATGAATTTACGTCACAGTGTTTTTTGAGATGTAAATTATTGTGCAATGTCCCTGTTAACTAAAATATGTAAATATTCATTCACATGGGTCTAATATTTAGAGCTCGCTAAGGGGTGCCATTGAATATATTTGAATGGGGCTGTCCTGATTTAATTCAAACCCTGCGGGAAGATATTGTAGGAATTTTAAACACGGTGAGAGGGTGCCCTAGTGCGGACTATTGGAAAGGAGTGTACTATGGATAGTAGAATATTGGATTTGCTTGACACTTTATGCAAGGAGAATGTCCATAGATTTATGTAATGATCTAGGATGTATTCACCATGGGGACCATGTGACTGCAGGGATTCTGGATCAGCTGCTAGTACTATTAGGATATGGCTTGTATACCATTGGTTTGTGTCATATACGTAGACTTATATGTTGCTATACTGTCTGATTGGTGTGTTACATTGCTTGCTCAATTGGTTTAAAACCAATTGCTATTGAGTGTCATGTGAGCGATAAGAACCTGATGTTTCATTTCATTTGGCTTAGTATACACTCTTAGAAAAAAGGTGCTATCAAGAACGTTAAAGGGTTCTTTGGCTCTCCCTTTGAAGAACCCTTTTGATCCAGGTAGAACTATTTCTGGTTCCATGTAAAACCTTTGTGTTAAAGGAATTTCATTCCTATATGTTCATTAACCAATTCAATGAAAACACTCTGCCCATTTCTAAGAATTTGTAAGATGCTTATTTGCATAAAATTGACAGAGACCAGTCTCAAAATCAATCAATAGCATTTATTCTTGAGAGTCGTGATCATAGTACAATTTACATCAGGTATGCTAAAAATGACATCATAGGTTTTATTCTGTCCTTCCTCCACTCCGATACAATGGCAGTATAGTTCACAAGCCTTCCCACATTGTCCACTACCTGTGAAATAATCTACTACTAGCCCAAGGTCTCTCCTCTCCCTGTGTAGAGACAGGATGTCCTGTAAGGAACACAGCATTCCAGCCAGTCTGAAGATAGCTCCATTCGTTTCTAACAAGGATCAGACAGTCCTTCTAATTCTGGATGAAAACTACACACATTATATTCAGTATTATGATTATAATAAGATTCATACATCCATACAGTAACATAGTAGTATTCTGTTTTATTCATAGTTCTGATTTAAATGTATACATAATTTAGTCATTATTCATAAAAATCCCTTAACACTTTTCCACAGAGGGTTCTACATGGAACCCAAAAGGGTTCTACCTGGAACCAAAAAAGTGTTCCCCTATGGGTACAGCCGAAGAACCATTTTGGAACCTTTTTTCTAAGAGTGTACCTTAGATGTTTGATCTGCGTTATGTTATGTATATATTTGTATTGAACCTTTATTTAACTAGTCAAGTCAGTTAAGAATACATTCTTATTTACAATGATGGCCTACCCCGGCCAAACCCGACCTACCCCGGCCAAACCCGGCCTACCCCGGCCAAACCCTAACCTGGAGGACGCTGGGCCAATTGTGTGCCGCCCTACGGGACTCCCAATCACGGCTGGTTGTGAATCAGCCTGGAATCGAACCGGTGTCTGTAAGTGACGCCTCTAGCACTGAGATGTAGTGCCTTAGACCACCACTCGGGAGCCCAATATGTCTGGGAAATATCTTTCTCCAGGTCGTGTAACACCATGGTGATATTATGACAGCTATCTGATATGAACTAGATAGTGTTAAATGTTCAGACCTGTTTGTCTGAGAGGGACAATCCATTAAGGCATGAGTGTAACCAGGGCAGGGCTTAAAGGGACATGGAGCAGAGTAGAACATGTTATTACCAGTCAATATGCATTTACTGGATGTCACTTATGTCACTAACTATAGAATGTCACAGACATACAGTGGAGAGATGGAGAGAGAGACGGAGGAGAGGATAGAGATAGACAGACGGGAGAGACGGAGGAGAGGATAGAGATAGACAGACGGGAGAGACGGAGGAGAGGATAGAGATAGACAGACGGGAGAGACGGAGGAGAGGATAGAGATAGACAGACGGGAGAGACGGAGGAGAGGAAAGAGAGAGACAGACAGGAGAGACGGAGGAGAGGATAGAGATAGACAGACGGGAGAGACGGAGGAGAGGATAGAGATAGACAGACGAGAGACGGAGGAGAGGAAAGAGAGAGACAGACAGGAGAGACGGAGGAGAGGAAAGAGATAGACAGACGGGAGAGACAGAGGAGAGGAAAGAGATAGACAGACGGGAGAGACGGAGGAGAGGATAGAGAGACAGACGGGAGAGAGGGAAGAGAGGATAGAGAGAGACAGACAGGAGAGAGGGAGGAGAGGATAGAGAGACAGACGGGAGAGAGGGAAGAGAGGATAGAGAGAGACAGACAGGAGAGAGGGAGGAGAGGAAAGAGAGACAGACGGGAGAGAGGGAGGAGAGGAAAGAGAGAGACAGACAGGAGAGAGGGAGGAGAGGATGGAGAGAGACAGACGGGAGAGACAGAGGAGAGGAAAGAGAGACAGACGGGAGATAGGGAGGAGAGGATAGAGAGACAGACGGGAGAGAGGGAGGAGAGGATGGAGAGAGACAGATGGGAGAGAGGGAAGAGAGGATGGAGAGACAGACGGGAGAGACGGAGGAGAGGATAGAGAGACAGACGGGAGAGAGGGAGGAGAGGATAGAGATAGACAGACGGGAGAGAGGGAAGAGAGGATGGAGAGACAGATGGGAGAGAGGGGGAGAGGATGGAGAGAGACAGACGGGAGAGAGGGAGGAGAGGATAGAGAGAGACAGACGGGAGAGAGGGGGAGAGGATGGAGATAGACAGACAGGAGAGAGGGGGGAGAGGATGGAGAGAGACAGACGGGAGAGACAGAGGAGAGGATAGAGAGACAGATGGGAGAGAGGGAAGAGAGGATAGAGAGAGACAGACAGGAGAGAGGGAGGAGAGGAAAGAGAGAAAGACGGGAGAAAGGAAAGAGAGGATAGAGAGAGACAGACATGAGAGAGGGGGGAGAGGATAGAGAGACAGACGGGAGAGAGGGGGAGAGGATAGAGAGACAGACGGGAGAGAGGGAGGAGAGGAAAGAGAGACAGACGGGAGATAGGGAGGAGAAGATGGAGAGAGACAGACGGGAGAGAGGGAAGAGAGGATAGAGAGAGACAGACAGGAGAGAGGGAGGAGAGGAAAGAGAGAAAGACGGGAGAAAGGAAAGAGAGGATAGAGAGAGACAGACAGGAGAGAGGGGGAGAGGATAGAGAGACAGACGGGAGAGAGGGAGGAGAGGAAAGAGAGACAGACGGGAGAGAGGGAGGAGAGGATAGAGAGACAGACAGGAGAGAGGGAGGAGAGGGTGGAGAGAGACAGACGGGAGAGAGGGAAGAGAGGATGGAGAGAGACAGACGGGAGAGACGGAGGAGAGGAAAGAGAGACAGACGGGAGATAGGGAGGAGAGGATGGAGAGAGACAGACGGGAGAGAGGGAAGAGAGGATGGAGAGACAGACGGGAGAGAGGGAAGAGAGGATAGAGATAGACAGACGGGAGAGAGGGAAGAGAGGATGGAGAGACAGACGGGAGAGAGGGAGGAGAGGATAGAGATAGACAGACGGGAGAGAGGGAAGAGAGGATGGAGAGACAGACGGGAGAGACGGGGGAGAGGATGGAGAGAGACAGACGGGAGAGAGGGAGGAGAGGATAGAGATAGACAGACGGGAGAGAGGGGGAGAGAGGATGGAGATAGACAGACGGGAGAGACGGAGGAGAGGATAGAGAGACAGACGGAAGAGAGGGGGAGAGGATGGAGAGAGACAGACGGCAGAGAGGGAGGAGAGGATAGAGAGACAGACGGGAGAGAGGGGGGAGAGGATAGAGATAGACAGACGGGAGAGACGGAGGAGAGGATAGAGAGACAGACGGGAGAGAGGGGGAGAGGATAGAGAGACAGACGGGAGAGAGGGAGGAGAGGATGGAGAGAGACAGACGGGAGAGAGGGAGGAGAGGATAGAGATAGACAGACGGGAGAGAGGGAGGAGAGGATAGAGAGACAGACGGGAGAGACAGAGGAGAGGAAAGAGAGACAGACAGGAGAGAGGGAGGAGAGGATAGAGATAGACAGACAGGAGAGAGGGAGGAGAGGATGGAGAGAGACAGACCGGAGAGAGGGAGGACAGGAAAGAGAGACAGACAGACAGGAGAGAGGGAGGAGAGGATAGAGATAGACAGACAGGAGAGAGGGAGGAGAGGATAGAGAGAGAAAGAAGAGAGAGAGGGAGGAGGATATAGAGAGACAGACGGGAGAGAGGGAGGAGAGGATAGAGAGAGAAAGAAGGGAGAGAGGGAGGAGAGGATGGAGAGAGACAGACTGGAGAGAGGGAGGAGAGGATAGAGAGAGAAAGAAGGGAGAGAGGGAGGAGGATATAGAGAGACAGATGGGAGGAGAGGATAGAGAGAGACAGACGGGAAGGAGGGAGGAGAGGATAGAGAGAGACAGACGGGAGAGATGGAGGAGAGGATGGAGAGAGACAGACGGGAGGAGAGGATAGAGAGAGACAGACGGGAAGGAGGGAGTAGAGGATAGAGAGAGACAGACGGGAGAGAGGGAGGAGAGGATAGAGAGAGAAGGGAGAGAGGGTGGAGGATAGAGAGAGAGAGAGAAGGGAGAGAGGGAGGAGGATAGAGAGAGACAGACAGGAGAGAGGGAGGAGAGGATAGAGAGAGACAGGCGGGAGAGAGGGTGGAGGATAGAGAGAGACAGGAGGATAGAGAGAGAGAGACAGACGGGAGAGAGGGAGGAGAGGATAGAGAGAGACAGACGGGAGAGAGGGAGGAGAGGATAGAGGCAGACAGAAGGGAGAGAGGGAGGAGAGGATAGAGACAGACAGACGGGAGAGAGGGAGGTGAGGATAGAGAGAGACAGACAGGAGAGAGGGAGGAGAGGATAGAGACAGACAGAAGGGAGAGAGGGAGGTGAGGATAGAGAGAGACAGACAGGAGAGAGGGAGGAGAGGATAGAGAGAGACAGAAGGGAGAGAGGGAGGAGAGGACAGAGACAGACAGAAGGGAGAAAGGGAGGTGAGGATAGAGAGAGACAGACGGGAGAAAGAGAGGAGAGGATAGACAGAGACAGAAGGGAACAAGATATTTGCTCATGGAACCATGTGTGTTCATGTCTCCTGTTTGTGGCTGCATCTGCACTAGGACAAATCTGTGTGTGCGTGTGTGTGTGTCAGATTAGAATGCTGGGAGCAAAAGAGAGAATGAGGACATAAGAGAGAGATAGCGGGAGAGAGGGCAGAGAGAGAGAAGGAGAAATTGGGTCAGTGATCTAAATACCAAGTACCATGTCAACAGCATTTCATTACCATCCATCTCTCTCTCTCTCTCTCTCTCTCTCTCTCTCTCTCTCCCTTTGTTTATGCCTATTATTCCCCTTTGGTTCTTTCCAATCTTTCTCTCTTCTTGTCTTTATCTCTCTTTCATTGTGTCCCTCTCTTTTTCTCTGCCACCATTTCAGTCCCATCCCCCTTCCCTTTCTACTCCCTCTAGCCCTCTCTCTCTCTCTCTCTCTCTCTCTCTGTCTCTCTCTCTCTCTCTCTCTCTCTCTCTCTCTCTCTCTCTCTCTCTCTCTCTCTCTCTCTCTCTCTCTCTCTCTCTCTCTCTCTCTCTCTCTCTCTCAATTCAATTCAATTCAATTCAATTCAAGGGCTTTATTGGCATGGGAAACATGTGTTAACATTGCCAAAGCAAGTGAGGTAGATAATATATAAAGTGAATATATAAAGTGAAATAAACAATCAAAATTAACAGTAAACATCATACATACAGAAGTTTCAAAACAATAAAGACATTACAAATGCCATATATATATATATATATATATATATATACAGTGTTTTAAGAATGTTTAAATGGTAAAGGACACAAGATAAAATAAATAAGCATAGATATGGGTTGTATTTACAATGGTGTGTGTTCTTCACTGGTTGCCCTTTTCTCATGGCAACAGGTCACAAATCTTGCTGCTGTGATGGCACACTGTGGAATTTCACCCAGTAGATATGGGAGTTTTTCAAAATTGGATTTGTTTTTGAATTCTTTGTGGATCTGTGTAATCTGAGGGAAATATGTCTCTCTAATATGGTCATATATTGGGCAGGAGGTTAGGAAGTGCAGCTCAGTTTCCACCTCATTTTGTGGGCAGTGAGCACATAGACTGTCTTCTCTTGAGAGCCATGTCTTCCTACGGTGGCCTTTCTCAATAGCAAGGCTATGCTCACTGAGTCTGTACATAGTCAAAGCTTTCCTTAATTTTGGGTCAGTCACAGTGGTCAGGTATTCTGCCGCTGTGTACTCTCTGTGTAGGGCCAAATAGCATTCTAGTTTGCTCTGTTTTTTTGTTAATTCTCTCCAATGTGTCAAGTAATTATCTTTTTGTTTTCTCATGATTTGGTTGGGTCTAATTGTGCTGCTGTCCTGGGGCTCTGTAGGGTATGTTTGTGTTTGTGAACAGAGCACCAGGACCAGCTTGCTTAGGGGACTCTTCTCCAGGTTCATCTCTCTGTAGGTGATGGCTTTGTTGTGGAAGGTTTGGGAATCGCTTCCTTTTAGGTGGTTATAGAATTTAACGTCTCTTTTCTGGATTTTGATAATTAGTGGGTATCGGCCTAATTCTGCTCTGCATGCATTATTTGGTGTTCTACGTTGTACACGGAGGATATTTTTGCAGAATTCTGCATGCAGAGTCTCAATTTGGTGTTTGTCCCATTTTGTGAAGTCTTGGTTGGTGAGCGGACCCCAGACCTCACAACCATAAAGGGCAATGGGCTCTATGACTGATTCAAGTATTTTTAGCCAAATCCTAATTGGTATGTTGAAATTTATGTTTCTTTTGATGGCATAGAATGCCCTTCTTGCCTTGTCTCTCAGATCGTTCACAGCTTTGTGGAAGTTACCTGTGGCGCTGATGTTTAGGCCAAGGTATGTATAGTTTTTTGTGTGCTCTAGGGCAACAGTGTCTAGATGGAATTTGTATTTGTGGTCCTGGTGACTGGACCTTTTTGGAACACCATTATTTTGGTCTTACTGAGATTTACTGTCAGGGCCCAGGTCTGACAGAATCTGTGCATAAGATCTAGGTGCTGCTATAAGCCCTCCTTGGTTGGTGATAGAAGCACCAGATCATCAGCAAACAGCAGACATTTGACTTCAGATTCTAGTAGGGTGAGGCCGGGTGCTGCAGACTTTTCTAGTGCCCGCGCCAATTCGTTGATATATATGTTGAAGAGGGTGGGGCTTAAGCTGCAACCCCATGACCCTGTGTGAAGAAATGTGTGTGTTTTTTGCCAATTTTAACTGCACACTTGTTGTTTGTGTACATGGATTTTATAATGTCGTAGGTTTTACCCCCAACACCACTTTCCATCAGTTTGTATAGCAGACCCTCATGCCAAATTGAGTCGAAGGCTTTTTTGAAATCAACAAAGCATGAGAAGACTTTGCCTTTGTTTTGGTTTGTTTGGTTGTCAATTAGGGTGTGCAGGGTGAATACATGGTCTGTTGTACGGTAATTTGGCAAAAGCCAATTTGACATTTGCTCAGTACATTGTTTTCATTGAGGAAGTGTACGAGTCTGCTGTTAATGATAATGCAGAGGATTTTCCCAAGGTTACTGTTGACGCATATTCCACGGTAGTTATTGGGGTCAAATTTGTCTCCAATTTTGTGGATTGGGGTGATCAGTCCTTGGTTCCAAATATTGGGGAAGATGCCAGAGCTAAGGATGATGTTAAAGAGTTTTAGTATAGCCAATTGGAATTTGTTGTCTGTATATTTGATCATTTCATTGAGGATACCATCAACACCACAGGCCTTTTTGGGTTGGAGGGTTTTTATTTTGTCCTGTAACTCATTCAATGTTATTGGAGAATCCAGTGGGTTCTGGTAGTCTTTAATAGTTGATTCTAAGATCTGTATTTGATCATGTATATATTTTTGCTCTTTATTCTTTGTTATAGAGCCAAAAAGATTGGAGAAGTGGTTTACCCATGCATCTCCATTTTGGATAGATAATTCTTCGTGTTGTTGTTTGTTTAGTGTTTTCCAATTTTCCCAGAAGTGGTTAGAGTCTATGGATTCTTCAATTACATTGAGCTGATTTCTGACATGCTGTTCCTTCTTTTTCCGTAGTGTATTTCTGTATTGTTTTAGTGATTCACCATAGTGAAGGCGTAGACTCAGGTTTTCCGGGTCTCTATGTTTTTGGTTGGACAGGTTTCTCAATTTCTTTCTTAGATTTTTGCATTCTTCATCAAACCGTTTGTCATTGTTGTTAATTTTCTTCGGTTTTCTATTTGAGATTTTTAGATTTGATAGGGAAGCTGAGAGGTCAAATATAATGTTGAGATTTTCTACTGCCAAGTTTACACCTTCACTATTACAGTGGAACGTTTTACCCAGGAAATTGTCTAAAAGGGATTGAATTTGTTGTTGCCTAATTGTTTTTTGGTAGGTTTCCAAACTGCATTCCTTCCATCTATAGCATTTCTTAGTGTTACTCAGTTCCTTTGGCTTTGATGCCTCATGATTGAGTATTGCTCTGTTTAAGTAGACTGTGATTTTGCTGTGGTCTGATAGGGGTGTCAGTGGGCTGACTGTGAACGCTCTGAGAGACTCTGGGTTGAGGTCAGTGATAAAGTAGTCTACAGTACTACTGCCAAGAGATGAGCTATAGGTGTACCTACCCTAGGAGTCCCCTCGGAGCCTACAATTGACTATGTACATACCCAGCGTGGGACAGAGCTGCAGGAGTTGTGACCCGTTTTTGTTGGTTATGTTGTCATAGTTGTGCCTAGGGGGGCATATGTGGGAGGGAATGCTGTCACCTCCAGGCAGGTGTTTGTCCCCCTGTGTGCTGAGGGTGTCATGTTCTTGTCCGGTTCTGGCATTTAGGTTGCCACAGACTAGTACATGTCCCTGGGCCTGGAAATGATTGATTTCCCCCTCCTGGATGGAGAAGCTGTCTTCATTAAAATATGGGGATTCTAGTGGGGGGATATAGGTAGCACACAGGAGGACATTTTTCTCTGTTAGGATCATTTCCTTTTGAATTTCTAGCCAAATGTAGAATGTTCCTGTTTTGATTAATTTAATGGAGTGAGTTAGGTCTGCTCTATACCAAATTAGCATACCCCCTGAGTCCCTTCCCTGTTTCACACCTGGTAGTTTGGTGGATGGGACTACCAGCTCTCTGTAACCTAGAGGGCAACC